>NC_059196.1:28861953-28871953 GCF_020615455.1 Coregonus clupeaformis | reverse complement strand
TATGCAAATATTCAAGTAACCATTTCAATGTACCATTTACACCTTCTGTATCCTGTGTATGTGACAAATAAACTTTTATTTTATTTGATATAGTGTGTGTTTACCAGAGACGGTAATGTGAAGAACAACATGCAACAAAGTCAGATTAGGATATAGGCCAAGGACTAGATAAAGTGTATTTTTACCTGGAGTTTTTCCTTATTGTACGCTACCACTTTTACCACTTTTAGTCTATATATCTTTGGTTGTTTACTACACTACTGTGTGAATCCTTAAAGAGATGGGTCAGGCTAAGACTTAAGAGGGTGTGAACCATGCTGAATGGGTGTAGACAAAGAAGAGCTCTCCAGTAGGTGTACCAAAACATTCAAGGGCCATTTTCTGAAAAGTGGGGTTACAAGTTTATCAACTTTCAAAGCAGAATTACTTTCCCAGTGTTCCTCAACTGCAGTGTATGATATACAATTTTCTAGCTCTGAGTCTCTACTTTTATCCAATGTAAAAAACACCATTTCAAATCACAGTCAGGAGTGTTAATAAAACTCTGATTTGGTTTTAAGCTCAATGGCAGCTTGGCGTGTGTGTGTGTGTGTGTGTGTGTGTGTGTGTGTGTGTGTGTGTGTGTGTGTGTGTGTGTGTGTGTATGTGTGTGTGTGATCACTGTGGAATGCAGGGGCTTAACAGCAGGAGGCAGGAGAGTTGCTTTCACACCCCAGGGTAAAGGTCTTTGCAAACACACTGTACTACAGTCTACACATTACTACATCATTTAGATCCACTGTAAAACATTGAGATGCAAAGTTAGCAAATGTTTGAAATATCAAAGGAAAACACGTTGTTCTCCATAAAGTACAACACACACACACTCTTCCATATCAGCATTCAAATGAGTCCATTCAAGGACATCACTAATGTCATGCCTCAGTGAACACACACACACACACTATTACTTTATTTGGTGAGTATTTCTGGATTGAAACACACTGTAGGTTTACATTTATCTGCAACATTAACACTAACTGGACAAAGAGAGAGAGAGAGCGAGAGAGAGCGAGCGAGAGAGAGAGAGAGAGAGAGAAGAGAGAGAGAGAGAGAGAGAGAGAGAGAGAGAGACAGATGCTTTCCTCTAACTGCTAATTAACGACCCAACAGACTAATAACAGACAGATGCTTTCCTCTAACTGCTAATTAACGACCCAACAGACGAATAACAGACAGATGCTTTCTTCTAACTGCTAATTAACGACCCAACAGACGAATAACAGACAGATGCTTTCCTCTAACTGCTAATTAACGACCCAACAGACGAATAACAGACAGATGCTTTCCTCTAACTGCTAATTAACGACCCAACAGACGAATAACAGACAGATTTTTTCCTCTAACTGCTAATTAACGACCCAACAGACGAATAACAGACAGATTTTTTCCTCTAACTGCTAATTAACGACCCGACAGACGAATAACAGACAGATGCTTTCCTCTAACTGCTAATTAACGACCCAACAGACGAATAACAGACAGATTCTTTCCTCTAACTGCTAATTAACGACCCAACAGACGAATAACAGACAGATGCTTTCCTCTAACTGCTAATTAACGACCCAACAGACGAATAACAGACAGATGCTTTCCTCTAACTGCTAATTAACGACCCAACAGACGAATAACAGACAGATGCTTTCCTCTAACTGCTAATTAACGACCCAACAGACGAATAACAGACAGATGGAGGAAGAGAAAAGAGAGAACAGAAAGAGGACATTAGCCCTAGGCTGAGTGCTCTTCTCTCATTAGGGCATGCGTGAATGTGTGTGCGTGTGTGTGTGTGTGCGTGTGTGTGTGTTCTTTCTGGTCAGTGTTGATGGTTGTGAATGAGCTGTGGTGGTGATACAGACCTAGTGTCTGTGAGGAGTACAATGCAGATCACTGTCTGTCAAAGGGACTCAGTTCTGTCATAATGGCATACTCTATCTATCTATCTATCTATCTATCTATCTATCTATCTATCTATCTATCTATCTATCTATCTATCTATCTATCTATCTATCTATCTATCTATCTATCTATCTATCTATCTATCTATCTATCTATCTATCTATCTATCTCTCTCTCTCTCTCTCTCTCTCTCTCTCTCTCTCTCTCTCTCTCTCTCTCTCTCTCTCTCTCTCTCTCTCTCTCTCTCTCTCTCTCTCTCTCTCTCTCTCTCTCTCTCTCTCTCTCTCTCTCTCTCTCTCTCAATTCAATTCAATTCAGTAGACTTTATTGACATGGCAAGTTAAATTACTTACATTCTCAAAGTATACATATAACAAAACATGGTGGGACCAACATCAATAAGGCATCAATAATAATAGTAGTAGTGGGAATAGGATTCCCATTAACAGCAACTACAACAACAATATTAATGAGAATAATAATACATTAAAGCAATAGTAGTAGACGTGTTTCCCTCTTTCTCTCTCTCTCTCTCTCTCTCTCTCTCTCTCTCTCTCTCTCTCTCTCTCTCTCTCTCTCTCTCTCTCTCTCTCTCTCTCTCTCTCTTTCTCTCTCTTTGACGCACACAAGGGGCTGGGGGCTAGAGAGGAGAGAGAGACCCTGACACACACACGGTAGGGGTCTGAGTGTGTCCAGAGCAGATTTATGACACAACAGGCCCAGAGGGATGGCTAGACAGACCAGCACACAGACCTGCACTTTTTACAAAGGAATATAACTCATAAAACACACACACACACACGCACATGAACACACACACGCACACGCACACGAACACACACACATGAAAACACACACACACATATAAGACACACACACACAGCAGTACTGTATCACATGGTGAATAGGGCTGGGATTTGCCAGGGACCTCACGATACAATATTCTCATGATACTCAGTGGTGGAAATGATCACCCAGTAAAATACTACTTGAGTAAAAGTCTAAAAGTATTTGGTTTTAAATATACTTAAGTATCAAAGTAAATGTAATTGCTCAAATATACTTATGTATCAAAAGTAAAAGTAAAATTATAAATATTTTCAAATTCCTTAAATTAAAAGGTCCAATATGCAGAAATCACTCCGCCATTTCCAAGTTGCTAAAATTGTAATAGTTCGCCTAATTTCAGTTTATGTGACAAAACAAGCAGTCATTATGTAGAGAATCATTGTACCATCTAAACTGCTGTGAAATATATTTTCCATAACCAAAAATGTTGTTTGAAGTTGGTGTACGAAACCGAAAGTACGGGATGCATAGAAAAGCGCACATAGAACATACCTACCACTTCTTAGACTTGCTTCCAATGAGAATGACAGATCTATAACTCACATTTCTATGTGAATTTGGTAGGTTCGTCTAAAAAGTTCCAAATTGTAGCTTTAAGCAAACCAGACAGCACAATTGTCTTTTTATTATTATTATTTATTTACGGATCGAAAGGGGTACACTCCAACACGTAGACATACAGTGAGGGAAAAAAGTATTTGATCCCCTGCTGATTTTGTACGTTTGCCCACTGACAAAGAAATGATCAGTCTATAATTTTAATGGTAGGTTTATTTGAACAGTGAGAGACAGAATAACAACAAAAAAATCCAGAAAAACGCATGTCAAAAATCCCTTTTAGAGTGTGCTCCTAATCTCAGCTCGTTACCTGTATAAAATACACCTGGGAGCCAGAAATCTTTCTGATTGAGAGGGGGTCAAATACTTATTTCCCTCATTAAAATGCAAATCAATTTATAACATTTTTTACATGCTTTTTTCTGGATTTTGTTGTTGTTATTCTGTCTCTCACTTTTCAAATAAACCTACCATTAAAATGATAGACTGATCATGTCTTTGTCAGTGGGCAAACGTACAAAATCAGCAGGGGATCAAATACTTTTTTCCCATTTGTGTTTAGTGAGGCCGCCAGATCAGAGGCAGTAGGGATGACCAGGGATGTTCTCTTTATAACTGCGTGTATTGAACCATTTTCCTGTCCTGCTAAGCATTCAAACTTTTGCATGTCAGAGAAAATGTATGTAGTAAAAAGTACATTATTTTCTTTAGGAATGTAGTGAAGTAAAAGTAAAAGTTGTCAAAAATATAAATAGGAAAGTACAGATACCCCAAAAAATGACTTAAGCAGCACTTTAAAGTATTTTTACTTAAGTACTTTACACCCCTGATGATACTTAGGTGCCGATACGATATATATTGCAATTCTCACGATTCTCACGATTCTAAATGTATTGTGATTCGATACTGTGATTTTATAACGATTTGATGTTCCAAACATATTGCTCACCATATGTCTGCTGCAGAGGGACAGGAGAGAGCCATGAGATAATTAGTTTTGATCAGTCATGGAAATAAAAGTGCTGAAAACAAGTTGGCTACCTGTTTAAAAAGAAGATGGAGAAGAAGCTATGAACGAGAAATACTGGAATTTTTGTGCTGGTAGACCCAACTAGCGCAAAAACAATCTTACGATATTGTCAAAATGATACGTACATGTAACTGTATCGATTCTTTCCACTAATGGTGAGTGGGCTCTAGTTATTCAAATCAAATCACATTTTATTTGTCACATACACGTGTTTAGCAGATGTTATAGCGGGTGTAGAAAAATGCTTGTGCTTCTAGCTCCGATAGTGCAGTAATATCTAACAAGTAATATCTAACAATTTCACAACATATACCCAATACACACAAATCTAGTAAGGAATGGAATTTAAGAGAGAGAGAGAGAGAGAGAGAGAGAGAGAGAGAGAGAGAGAGAGAGAGGAGAGGAAAGGAAAGGTGGGATTTGGCACCGTTTCCCAAATGTGATTAAGTGGAGGAAACCAGGCAGACTTTAGACCCCGAGCCCCATGTGTTTGGCGGATAGGGCATTCCCAGAGGTACAATTTAGTTCTCTCTCTTTCACTTGCCCTGTCCTGCTTCCCTACCTCCTCTTCTCTCTCTCTCTCTCTGTCCTATTTATTCCATTACTAAAGTCAAACTGGTCCCTTGTTGATGTAAGAGCAGAAGAGGAGAAAAGAAAGGCAGAGTGGATTGTTCATCAACTGGAGTATTGAACCACCCAGTGAAACCTAACACTGTGTTTTCAGCCTTCTGGCATGGCTAGTCACCTCTCTCTCCCTCTCTATATCTCACTCTACCTCTCTCTCTCCCTCTTTCTCTCTACCTCTATCTACCTCTATCTACCTCTATCTCCCTCTCTCTACCTCTATATCCCTCTATCTCTCTCTCTCCCTCTCTCCCTCTCTCTACCTCATTCTACCTCTCTCCCTCTTTCTCTCTCCCTCTATCTACCGCTCTCTCTCTCAATCTCTCTCCGTCTCTCTCCCTCTATCTCCCTCTCTCTACCTCTATCTCCCTCTATCTCCCTCTCTCTACCTCTATCTCCCTCTCTCTCCCTCTCTCTTCCTCTCTCTCCCTCTCTCCCTCTTGCTCCCCCTCTCTCCCTCTATTTAAATAAAATAAAATAAAATAAAATTGTATTGGCCACATGTGCCGAATACAACAGGTGTAGACATTACAGTGAAATGCTTACTTACAGCCCTTAACCAACAATGCATTTATTGTTTAATAAAAAAATTAAAATAAAACAACAACAACAACAAAAAAGAGCAGAAGTAAAATAAAATAAAATAACAGTATGGAGGCTATATTGTATATACAGGGGGTACTGGTGCAGAGTCAATGTGCGGGGGCACCGGCTAGTTGAGGTAGTTGAGGTAATATGTACATGTGGGTAGAGTTAAAGTGACTATGCATAAATAATTAACAGAGTAGCAGCAGCGTAAAAAGATGGGGTGGGGGTGGGGGGGCAGTGCATATAGTACGGGTAGCCATGATTAGCTGTTCAGGAGTCTTATGGCTTGGGGGTAAAAGCTGTTGAGAAGTCTTTTGGACCTAGACTTGGCACTCCGGTACCGCTTGCCGTGCGGTAGCAGAGAGAACAGTCTATGACTAGGGTGGCTGGAGTCTTTGACAATTTTGAGGGCCTTCCTCTGACACCGCCTGGTATAGAGGTCCTGGATGGCAGGAAGCTTGGCCCCAGTGATGTACTGGGCCGTACACACTACCCTCTGTAGTGCCTTGCGGTCGGAGGCCGAGCAGTTGCCATACCAGGCGGTGATGCAACCAGTCAGGATGTTGTCGATGGTGCAGCTGTATAATTTTTTGAGGATCTGATGACCCATGCCAAATCTATTCAGTCTCCTGAGGGGGAATAGGCTTTGTCGTGCCCTCTTCACGACTGTCTTGGTGTGTTTGGCCCATGATAGTTCATTGGTGATGTGGACACCAAGGAACTTGAAGCTCTCAACCTGTTCCACTACAGCCCCGTCGATGAGAATGGGGGCGTGCTCAGTCCTCTTTTTTTTTCCTGTAGTCTACAATCATCTCCTTTGTCTTGGTCACGTTGAGGGAGAGGTTGTTATCCTGGCACCACATGGCCAGGTCTCTGACCTCCTCCCTATAGGCTGTCTCATCGTTGTCGGTGATCAGGCCTACCACTGTTGTGTCATCGGCAAACTTAATGATGGTGTTGGAGTCGTGCCTGGCCATGCAGTCATGGGTGAACAGGGAGTACAGGAGGGGACTGAGCACGCACCCCTGAGGGGCCCCCGTGTTGAGGATCAGTGTGGCAGATGTGTTGTTACCTACCCTTACCACCTGGGAGCGGCCCGTCAGGAAGTCCAGGATCCAGTTGCAGAGGGAGGTGTTTAGGCCCAGGATCCTTAGCTTAGTGATGAGCTTTAAAGGCACTATGGTGTTGAATGCTGAGCTATAGTCAATGAATAGCATTCTCACGTAGGTGTTCCTCTTGTCCAGGTGGGAAAGGGCAGTGTGGAGTGCAATAGAGATTGCATCATCTGTGGATCTGTTGGGGTGGTATGCAAATTGGAGTGGGTCTAGGGTTTCTGGGATAATGATGTTTATGTGAGCCATGACCAGCCTTTCAAAGCACTTCATGGCTACAGACGTCAGTGCTACGGGTCGGTAGTCATTTAGACAGGTTATCTTAGTGTTCTTGGGCATGGGGACTATGGTGGTCTGCTTGAAACATGTTGGTATTACAGACTCAGTCAGGGACATGTTGAAAATGTCACTTGCCAGTTGGTCAGCACATGCTCGGAGTACACGTCCTGGTAATCCGTCTGGCCCTGCGGCCTTGTGAATGTTGACCAGCTTAAAAGTCTTACTTACATTGGCTACGGAGAGCATGATCACATAGTCGTCCGGAACAGCTGGTGCTCTCATGCATGCTTCAGTGTTGCTTGCCACGAAGCGAGCATAGATTGGTTTAGCTCATCTGGAAGTCTTGTGTCACTGGGTAGCTCGCGGCTGTGCTTCCTTTTGTAGTCTGTAATAGTTTTCAAGCCCTGCCACATCCGACGAGCGTCAGAGCCGGTATAGTACGATTCAATCTTAGTCCTGTATTGACTCTTTGCCTGTTTGATGGTTCCCTCTCGCTCCCTCTCTCTCCTTCTCTCTACCTCTCTACCTCTCTCTCCCTCTCCCTCTCTCTACCTCTCTCTCTCACTCTCTCTAACTCTTGCTCCATCTCTCTCTCTCTCTCCCTCTCTCTACCTCGCTCTCCCTCTCTCTCCCGCCCTCTCTCCCGCCCTCTCTCTCTCTCTCTCTCTCTCTCTCTCTCTCTCTCTCTCTCTCTCTCTCTCTCTCTCTCTCTCTCTCCCTTTCTCTCCCTCTCTCTCCCCCTCTCTCTCTCTCTCTCTCTCTCTCTATCTCTCTCTCTCTACCTTTCTCTCTCTACCTCTCTCTCTCTCTCTCTCTCTCTCTCTCTACCTCTCTCTCCCGCCCTCTCTCTCTCTACCTCTCTCTCCCTCTCTCTCTCTCTGTCCCTCTCTCTACCTCCTTCCCTTCATCCATGTCTTTCTCCTTCTCTCACTTTCTCTCTCACTCTGTCTCCCTCCCTCCCTCTTGTTTGGCAGTTTGTTCTCAACAGGGGTAAACCAGTCAGAATACTACTCTGTGTAACAACACTCTAAATACAACTCATAACTATTGTGTGTGTGTGTGTGTGTGTGTGTGTGTGTGTGTGTGTGTGTGTGTGTGTGTGTATGTGTGTGTGTGTGTGTGTGTATTATTCGATTTGTCAGCTCAGACTGGGCTAATCAGATCCAGCGATGCCTGCTCCCACGGCCCAGCATGCATCAGTGCTCCCGTGGGCTCCTGGGTCGCAGTCACGGAAGAGTGAGAGAGAGAGAGAGAGAGAGAGAGAGAGAGAGAGAGAGAGAGGAGAGAGAGAGAGAGAAATAGTAACTAAACCTTATGTGGTTAGAAATATACTTTTTCTATCTGCCAGATTGACAATAATAACATAAACAACTCATCATCATCCTAATCCCTATTACTCGATGATAGTCACTACACTAGGATCAGTAGAATCAAAACACTGATACATTTAGCTCTTTTATACAGAGGCAGAGATGGGATCTGGATGGTAAAAATGAATGGTAGCCTGATGGCAACCTAACCCTAATCCCTGTGGATTAGGGGAGAGAAACACACAGATGGTTACAAACACAAAGACACACAATACGTGTGTCTTTTACAACTAACCTTGTGGGGACACACTATTCAGTCCCATTCAAAATCCTATTTCCATAACCCCTAACCCTAAACCTAACCTTAACACTAAACCTAACCCTAGCTCCTAACCCTAACCCTAAAACTTACCCTAGCTCCTAAACCTAATTCTAACCCTAACACTAATTCTAATCTTAACCCAATAGAAATAGCATTTGACCTTGTGGGAACTAACAAAATGTCCCCAGTTGGTCAAATCTTTGTGTGGACTTCTGGAACTCACAAGTATAGTTAAACACATCCACACAAACACAGGCACGTACACACACACACAACACTCCCCCGGTACCTCAATTGGTCTGTGGAATCCATCCAGAGGAATTGTGGTCTTCAGAATGACAGGAACGATGGAACACTAAAGGGAGGGTGAAAGGGAGAGGGAGAGATAGAGATAGAGAGAAAAGAGAGGTCAGTTGAATGAGTGATATGTTTTCCCAGTGAGCTGTGTCTGGTTTCTGTTTCTCTCTCCTGAAGGTAAACACTTCCAAACACATTACCCTCTTACTCTCTCTCTCTCTCTCTCTCTCTCTCTCTCTCTCTCTCTCTCTCGCTCTCTCCTCTCTCTCTCTCTTCTCTCTCTCTCTCTCTCTCTCTCTCTCTCTCTCTCTCTCTCTCTCTCTCTCTCTCTCTCTCTCTCTCTCTCTCTCTCTCTCTCTCTAGCTCTCTTCTCTCTCTCTCTCTCTCTCACTCTCTCTCTCTCTTCTCTTGCTCTCTCTCTCTTCTCGCTCTCTCTCTCTCTCGCTCTCTCTCTCTCTCTCTCTCTCTCTCTCTCTCTCTCTCTCTCTCTCTAGCTCTCTTCTCTCTCTCTCTCTCTCTCTCTCTCTCTCTCTCTCTTCTCTTGCTCTCTCTCTCTTCTCGCTCTCTCTCTCTCTCTTTCTCTTCTCTCTCTCTCTCTCTTCTCTCTCATTTCTCCAGCTCTACCTCCCCAAATAAACTTTAAACATTAATTTACTTTTAATTTCCTAAATTTTTCCCGAAATATGGAGTCTTACACAAGGCCTTAAATGGACATTACAAACAAGCAGTTGATTTTTTCCCTCTTTAAAAAAAAATAATAAACCTGCGGTCTCGGCCAAGCTTACGTCTCTCAGTACTAATCACCAATGTTCAAACACACACACACACACACACACACACACACACACACACACACACACACACACACACCACATAGCCAAGTTTACGTCTAAAGGTACTAATCACAAATGTCCAAACACACACCCTTCAGAGTGACTGGAGCTAGAGACAGGGCCAGCGCTAGTGTGTGTGTGTGTGTGCGTGAGTGCGTGTGTGCGTATGTGTATGCGTGCGTGTGTTTTACCTCTCCCTGGTCAGCCACTCTGACATTTTCTCAGGGCGGTGTGATGCAGAAAACATCAGACTAACGCAG
>NC_059196.1:28844453-28856953 GCF_020615455.1 Coregonus clupeaformis | reverse complement strand
GATTACCGGAAACATCCACACTGAGCTAAAGGCTAGAGCAGCCGCTTTCAAGGAGCGGGACACTAATCCAGATGCTTATAAGAAATCCTGATACGACCTCAGACGAGCCATCAAACAGGCAAAGCATCAATACAGGACTAAGATCGAATCCTACTACACCGGCTCTAACGCTTGTCGGATGTGGCAGGGCTTGCAAACTATCACGGATTACAAAGGGAAACTCAGCCATGAGCTGCCCAGTGACGCGAGCCTGCCATACAAGCTAAATGCCATCTACCCTCGCTTCGAGGCAAGCAACAATGAACCATGCATGAGAGCACCAGCTGTTCTGGATGACTGCGTGATCACGCTTGCCGATGTGAGTAAGACCTTTAAACAGGTTAACATTCACAAGGCCGGACAGATTACCAGGACGCGTACTCAGAGCATGAACTGATCAGCTGGCAAATGTTTCTTCACTGACATTTTCAACAACCACTCCCTCAACGTTGTCAGGACAAAGGAGCTGATGCTGTACTACAGTGAACAGAGGGCCGAGCACGCCCCCATTCACATCGATGGGGCTATAGTGGAGCGGGGTCGAGAGCTTCAAGTTCCTCGGTGTCCACATCACTAAGGAGCTATCATGGTCCACACACACACCAACACAGTCGTGAAGAGGGCATGACAATGCTTCTTCCCCCTCAGGAGGCTGAAAAGATTTGGCATGGGCCCTCAGATCCTCAGAAAGTTCTACAGCTGCACCATTGAGAACATCTTGACTGGCTGCATCACCGCTTGGTATGGAAACTGCCTGTCATCCGACCGCAAGGCGCTACAGAGGGTAGTGCGTACTGCCCAGGACATCACTGGGGCCGAGCTCCCTGGCATCCAAGACCTCTATACCAGGCGGTGTCAGAGGAAGGCTCAAGTCATAGACTGTACTCTCTGCTACCGCATGGCAAATGGTACCGATGCAACACGTCTGGAACCAACAGGACCCTGAACAGCTTCTACCCCCAAGCCATAAGACTGCTAAGTAGTTGGTTAAATAGTTAACCAAATAGCTACCTGGACTGTCTGCATGTTTTTTATACTCATCACATACACTGCTGCTACTGTTTATTATCTATCCTGTTGCCTGGTCACTTTATTCCTAGTTATATGTACATACAGTAGCTACCTCACTTACCTCGTACCCCTGCACGACTCGGTACTGGTACCCCATGTATATAACCAAGTATTCGTTACTCATTGTGTATTTATTATTACTGTTATTATTACGCATTTTACTTTTCTATTATTTATCTATTTTCTTTCTCTCTGCATTGTTGGGAATCACCCATAAGTAAGCAATTCACTGTTAGTCTACACCTACAATTTAGATGATCAATTTCCCTCCTTCCCGTTTCTCAGCCACTCCCTTTTCACTCCCCCTCATCCCCTCATCGCCCTGACAGAATTCTGGGAGTGGAGGGAGATTGTTAAGACTGTGGACCTGGGGAGTGTTGATCAAAGAGAGAAAGTGAGAGAGAGAGAGAGAGAGAGAGAGAGAGAGAGAGAGAGAGAGAGAGAGAGAGAGAGAGAGAGAGAGAGAGAGAGAGAGAGAGAGAGAGAGAGAGAGAGAGAGATGTATCCATTGCTGACAGTCCAACATAAAATAGAATGCAGTGAAATGAACAGAGCACAGACTCTCCCTCTTCCTCTCCATCCCTCCTTCTCTCTCTCTCAGAACCCACTACAATCATCAGGAGAGACTGGTAGGGAGGTTTGGGGTGAGGAGGGTAAGATGTGAGGGGTGAGGTTGGACTGAGGAGGACTATTGTGAATGTATTGTAATTTTGTACAATTGTATAACTGCCTTAATTTTGCTGGACCCCAGGAAGAGTAGCTGCTGCCTTGGCAGCAGCTAATGGGGATCCAAAATAAATACAAATGATAGTATTAGGCAAGGTTGGGTTGATTGAGGGTTGTGCAAGGGTGAGGAGGGAATGAGGAGGGAGTGGCTGTATGTTGTAGTCTCAGCCAGTTGACTAGTGGTAAGGAGCCTTCAGTCTGCCACAGTCATGATGTATGGAGCTGTACAATGACAACTCATTCATTGAGAGGGGACAGGAAAGGAGGAGGAAGGAGAGATGGACAGAATATGGTGGGAGCAAAGAGAAAGAGTACAGATAGACTATCCCCCAGGCTGTGTCACTTCCCCTGGTGGAGTCTGAGAGGAGAGAAGAAGAGAGGGACAGAAGAGATGGAGGAGAGGGAGAGAAGAGAATGAGAGAGGGAGCGAAGTGAAGGAAAGAGAGGGTTGGGGTGAAGGTTATTGGGGGTAAGGATGGGTGAGGTCATTAAAGAGCACTAATGACCCATTGATTGACGAGGGGCCCAACTCTGACCTCTAATTACAGCAGAGCCTGAGAACCAGCCTGAGGACGTGTGTTTGTGTGTGTGTGTGTGTGTGTGTTCCACGTGGATGGATGTCGAATACTGACTTGTATCACGGGTGACCTGGCTGGGGAAATAAGTATGTTGTAATTAGAACCCATTCCCCTGCCCTTGCAAACAGTCTTACCTGAACCACCAACGCACACTCAGCACTCCCACAGACTCACCCACAGTATCTTCAAATTCAACCATACACACACACACAAATAGATTGAGATACAGAAGCAGCCAAACAACTCTGAAAAGAAGACTAGATGAGCAGCAACCTATGTTCATACAAACAGGGAACACACACACAATAAAGGCCCCCCACACACACACTGTCCATGTTGACATCCTAATACTGTATGTACTGGCCAGACTATCTCTCTCTCAAACACACACAGCAAGATTGTACATTTTAGTCATTTAGCAGACGCTCTTATCCAGAGCGACTTACAGTTAGTTAGTGCATACATTTTCATACTTTTTTTCATACTGGCCACCCATGGGGATCGAACCCACAACCCTGGCGTTGCAAACGCCATGCTCTACCAACTGAGCTACAGAGGGCCTTGTAAAGAAAAGACATCTCTTTATGTCTGGTTAACATGCACTAAAACAACACGCTCCTTATGTTTCTGTTTAAGTTCCAAAATGCACACCCCTCATCCATACACAGTTTACACTAATACAAAACTATCTCACAAATAAACACACATGATATTGTTTGTGTTAGGGAAAGAAAAGAGCCACTCTGCTCTGCTAGATGAAATTCCACAAATACATTACTGTACATCTACCTAACAGATGGGGGTTGGCCCAGGCAACAATATATAAGCTCATCGCGTGCTTCATTTCTCCACATTCACTTGTTTGTTTTACTATCCTTGTGGGGACCAAATAATTGGTTTCCATTCCCTAGTCCCTAAACCTAAACCTAGTCAATGTCAATGTGATCCAAGATGGCGAAGTAGTGCAGTTCTGTTTTTGTCGTGTGTCTGTAAATAGCCTGTAAATACCCTGTTTTTTTGTATTTTTCGTACATATTTCCCTATCAGACTTTTTCCTTCTACAAAATATACTTTCCTGCAACCCGCCTCACTCAATGTGGAACGGATTCTATTATTGACTTACCTTTTATCTAGAATCTCCAGTTGAAACTAGCTAGCCAGCTAACTAGCTACTTGCTATTAGCCACAGTTAGCGGTATTTCACCCAGAACATTGGACAGCCAGGACAGCGGAGTCACTCACCACCTTCCGGAGACATTTGAAACCCCACCTCTTTAAGGAATACCTGGGATAGGATAAAGTAATCCTTCTACCCCCCAAAAAAAAATTGTAAAGTGGTTATCCCACTGGCTATAGGGTGAATGCACCAATTTGTGAGTCGCTCTGGATAAGAGCGTCTGCTAAATGACGTAAATGTGCCCTTGAGCAAGGCACTTAACCCTAATTGCTCCTGTAAGTCGCTCTGGATAAGAGCGTCTGCTAAATGACTAAAATGTAAATGTAAATGTTAATCACCGGATATTCGGCCAGTCTGCACAGCGCGTTATCGACCCAGAACATATCAGTTTTTCTGCCGGAATCACTGAATCACTGGACCTTTAACTCCGGATTCATCGCTACCAGCTAGCTACAACAAAACGGACGCTGTGGTCTGGCTAATCATCTTGAGCTAGGCCCGGCTATCTACCTCTCTGTCAACCGGACGGGACCACCTAGTGTTGACACGGAGCCCCGCCGATCCTACACGACTGGTCTGCCGACGAAATCGTCTGATGTGGTTAGACGACGTCGACCACGAATATTCCATCTGCTAGCCCCAGCCCGCTAGCACACGCTAGCCGTGGCCTCTTACCTGCTAGTGCTTTAGCAGCCTCCGAACTATCCTATTGCTGTTCACCGGACCTTATGATAACTCAGCTATACAGCTGATGTCTGCTCTGGACTGTTCCTTTTTTACGGTACTACATCCTGTTTATGTTTAGCCTCAGCCCAAACATGGTTGGCTTATTGTTGTTTCGGTTATTTCTAATTGTACTATTTCACTGTAGATCCCCCAGCCCCAGCTAAACCTGCCTTAGATAGCTCCTTTGTCCCACCCCCTATACACGCAGAGACCGACTCAATTGGTGCCTCTAGTGATACTATCTGTTTCATTGTTACCCAACGCTTAGGTTTACCCCCACTTTACTCATATCCTTCCATATCCTTGTCTGTACATAATGCCCTGAATCTTTTCTACAACACCCGGAAATCTGCCCCCTTTATTCTATGTACCCAACGCACTAGAAGACAAGTTCTTAAAGCCTTTAGCCGTATCCTTATTCTAGTCCTCCTCTGTTCCTCTGGTGATGTATCTCTCCTCTGTCCTCTGGTGATGTAGAGGCTAACCCAGGCCCTGCAGCCCTCAGTATCACTCCTACTCCCCAGGCGCTATCATTTGCTGACTTCTGTAATCGCAAAAGTCTTGGTTTCTTGCACGTAAACATCAGAAGTCTACTTCCTAAGTTTGAGTTATTCACTGCGTTAGCACACTCCTGCCAACCCTGATGTTCTAGCAGTGTCTGAATCCTGGCTCAGAAGGCCACCAAAAATTCTGAAATTTCCATCCCCAACTATAACATTTCCGTCTAGATAGAACTGCCAAAGGGGTGGAGTTGCAATCTACTGTAGAGATAGCCTGCAGAGCTCTATCATACTATCCAGGTCTGTGCCCAAACAGTTTGAGCTTCTACTTCTAAAAATCCACCTTTCCAGAAATAAGTCTCTCACTGTTGCCGCTTGCTACAGACCCCCCTCAGCCCCCCAGATGTGCCCTGGACACCATATGTGAATTGATTGCCCCCATTTATCCTCAGAGTTCGTACTGCTTGGTGACCTAAATTGGGATATGCTAAACCCGGCCATCCTACAATCCAAACTAGATGCCCTCAACCTCACGCAAATTATCAACGAACCTACCAGGTACAACCCTAAATCCGTAAACATGGGTACCCTCATAGATATCATCCTGACTAACATACCCTCTAAATACACCTCAGCTGTCTTCAACCAGGATCTCAGCGATCACTGCCTTATTGCCTGCGTCCGTAACGGGTCCGCGGTCAAACGACCACCCCTCATCACTGTCAAACGCTCCCTAAAACACTTTAGCGAGCAGGCCTTCCTAATTGACCTGGCCCAGGTATCCTGGATGGATATAGATCTCATTCCGTCAGTAGAGGATGCCTGGTTGTTCCTTAAAAGTAATATCCTCTCAATCTTAAATAAACATGCCCCATTCAAAAAATACAGAACTAAGAACCGATATAGCCCCTGGTTCTCCTCAGACTTGACTGCCCTTGACCAGCACAAATACATCCTGTGGCGTACTGCATTAGCATCAAATAGCCCCCGCGATATGCAACTTTTCAGGGAAGTTAGGAACCAATATACACAAGCAGTCAGGAAAGCAAAGGCAAACTTTTTCAAACAGAAATTTGCATCCTGTAGCACTAACTCCAAAAAGTTTTGGGACACTGTAAAGTCCATGGAGAATAAGAGCACTTCCTCCCAGTTGCCCATTGCACTGAGGCTAGGAAACACTATCACCACCGATAAATCTACAATAATCGAGAATTTCAACAAGCATTTTGCTACAGCTGGCCATGCTTTCCATCTGGCTACCACTACCCCGGCCACCAACTCTGCACCCTCCGCTGAAACTTGCCCATGCCCCCCGCTTCTCCTTCACACAAATTCAGACAGCTGACGTTTTGAAAGAGCTGCAAAATCTGGACCCCTACAAATCAGCTGGGCTAGACAATCTGGACCCTTTCTTTCTAAAACTAGCCCACGAAATTGTCGCAACCCCTATTACTAGTCTGTTCAACCTCTCTTTCATAACGTCTGAGATCCCCAGAGATTGGAAAGCTGCCGCGGTCATCCCCCTCTTCAAAGGGGGTGACACTCTAGATCCAAACTGCTACAGACCTATATCCATCCTGCCCTGCCTTTCGAAAGTATTTGAAAGCCAAGTTAACAAACAGATCACCGACCATTTCGAATACCACCGTACCTTCTCCGCTATGCAATCCGGTTTCCGAGCTGGTCATGGGTGCACTTCAGCCACGCTCAAGGTCCTAAACGATATTATAACTGCGATTGAAAAAAGACAGTACTGTGCAGCCGTCTTCATCGACCTGGCCAAGGCTTTCGACTCTGTCAACCACCGCATTCTTATTGTCAGACTAAATAGCCTTGGTTTCTCAAATGACTGCCTCGCCTGGTTCACCAACTACTTCTCAGATAGAGTTCAGTGTGTCAAATCGGAGGGCCTGTTGTCTGGACCTATGGCAGTCTCTATGGGGGTGCCACAGGGTTCAATTCTTGGGCCGACACTTTTCTCAGTGTATATCAATGATGTCGCTCTTGCTGCTGGGGACTCTCAGATCCACCTCTACGCATGACGACACCATTTTGTATACATCTGGCCCTTCATTGGACACTGTGTTAACAAACCTCCAAACGAGCTTCAATGCCATACAACACTCCTTCAGTAGCCTCCAACTGCTCTTAAATACTAGTAAAACTAAATGCATGCTTTTCAATCGACGCTGCTGGCACCCGCCCACCCGACTAGAATCACCACTCTTGACGGGTCTGACCTAGAGTATGTGGACAACTACAAATACCTAGGTGTCTGGTTAGACTGTAAACTCTCCTTCCAGACTCACATAAAGAATCTCCAATCCAAAGTTAAATCTAGAATCGAGCTTCCTATTTGCAACAAAGCCTCCTTCACTCATGCTGCCAAACATGCCCTCGTAAACGGACTATCCTACCGATCCTTGACTTCGGCGATGTCATTTACAAAATAGCCTCCAACACTCTACTCAGCAAATTGGATGTAGTCTATCACAGTGCCATCCGTTTTGTTTCCAAAGCCCCATACGCTACCCACCACTGTGACCTGTACGCTCTTGTTGGCTGGTCCTCACTACATGTTCGTCGTCAAGCCCACTGGCTCCAGGCCATCTATAAATCACTGCTAGGCAAATTCCCGCCTTATCTTAGCTCATTGGTCACCATAGCAGCACCCACCCGTAGTCTGCGCTCCAGCAGGTATATCTCACTGGTCATTCCCAAAGCCAACACCTCCTTTGGCCGCCATTCCTTCCAGTTCTCTGCTGCCAATGACTGGAACGAATTGCAAAAATCTCTGAAGCTGGAGACTCTTATCTCCCTCACTAACTTTAAGCATCAGTTGTCAGAGCACCTTACCGATCACTGCACCTGTACACAGCCCATCTGAAATTAGCCCACCCAACTACCTCATCCCTATATTGTTATTTATTTTGCTCTTTTGCACCCCAGTATCTCTATTTGCACATAATCTCTTGCACATCTAGCATTCCAGTGTTAATACTATTGTAATTATTTTGCACTATAGCCTTTTTATTGCCTTACCTCCATAACTTGCTACATTTGCACACACTGTATATATATTTTCTGTTGTATTTTTGACTTTATGTCTTTTACCCCATATGTAACTCTGTGTTGTTTTTATCGCACTGCTTTGCTTTATCTTGGCCAGGTCGTAGTTGTAAATGAGAACTTGTTCTCAACTGGCTTACCTGGTTAAATAAAGGTGAAATAAAAAATAAAAAAAATAAAAAAAATGTTACTGCCAGTACTGCTGCTGTCCGTCCAACACCAAACTGTGTGTGTGTCTGTTTGGGAGTCTGAAAGTGTTTGTGTATGTGTGTGTGTGTGTGTGTGTGTGTGTGTGTGTGTGTGTGTGTGTGTGTGTGTGTGTGTGTGTGTGTGTGTGTGTGTGTGTGTGTGTGTGTGTGTGTGTGTGTGTGTGTGTGTGTGTGTGTGTGTGTGTGTGTGTGTGTTAATTCAGGGAGGGAGAGAGGAATGGGAGAGAGGGAGGGAGAGAGGAGTGGGAGAGAGGGAGGGAGAGAGGAGTGGGAGAGAGGGAGGGAGAGAGGAAGGGAGAGAGGAGTAGGAGAGAGGGAGGGAAAGAGGGAGAGATGGAGAGAGGAGTGGGAGGGAGAGAGGAGTGGGAGAGAGGGAGGGAGAGAGGAGTGGGAGAGAGGGAGGGAGAGAGGGAGGGAGGGAGAGAGGAGTAGGAGAGAGGGAGGGAGAGAGGGAGGGAGAGAGGAGTGGGAGAGAGGGGAGGGAGAGAGGAGTGGGAGAGAAGGAGGGAGAGGAGTAGGAGAGAGGGAGGGAGAGAGGAGTGGGAGAGAGGGAGGGAGAAAGGAGGGAGAGAGGAGTGGGAGAGAGGGAGGGAGGGAGGGAGGGAGAGAGGAGTGGGAGAGAGGGAGAGGGAGGGAGAGAGGAGTGGGAGAGAGGGAGGGAGAGAGGGGGGAGAGGGAGGGAGAGAAGGAGGGAGAGAGGAGTGGGAGAGAGGGAGGGAGGGAGAGAGAGAGGAGTGGGAGAGAGGAGTAGGAGAGAGGGAGGGAGAGAGGAGTAGGAGAGAGGGAGGGAGGGAGGAGTGGGAGAGAGGATTGGGAGCTGGGAAGGATTCCAGACAACAGGATTTATAGCAGTGATCTGAGGTGAAAGTGTTTCAGGGCTGTTTGTAGAGATGGAAAGTAACAGAGTATCAGTGAGAGAGCGTTATTTTGATTGCTCTGATAAACTAGGCTCACACATTGACCGCACTAAAATGTGCTGATCAGTTACATGTAATCTGATTACTAACAAACAGTCACAGACCACTATGATGACACATCAAATGCGTTTGATAGATCCTTTTTGTCTTCTTCTAATGCCTCTTAAGGGGAAAGTAATCCATAAGTAACTTATAGTAATCCGATTACATTACTGAGTTTGGGTAATCCAAAAATTGCATTACTCATTACAATTTTGGACAGGTAACTAGTAACTGTAACGGATTACATTTATTTTTATTTATTTTATTTCACCTTTATTTAACCAGGTAAGCCAGTTGAGAACAGGTTCTCATTTACAACTGCGACCTGGCCAAGATAAAGCAAAGTAGTGCAATAAAAACAACACAGAGTTACATATGGGGTAAAAAACATAAAGTCAGAAATACAACAGAAAATATATATACAGTGTGTGCAAATGTAGCAAGTTATGGAGGTAAGGCAATAAATAGGCTATAGTGCAGAATAATTACAATAGTATTAACACTGGAATGCTAGATGTGCATGAGATTATGTGCAAATAGAGATACTGGGGTGCAAAAAGAGCAAAATAAATAACAATATAGGGATGAGGTAGTTGGGTGGGCTAATTTCGGATGGGCTGTGTACAGGTGCAGTGATCGGTAAGGTGCTCTGACAACTGATGCTTAAAGTTATTGAGGGAGATAAGAGTCTCCAGCTTCAGAGATTTTTGCAATTCGTTCCAGTCATTGGCAGCAGAGAACTGGAAGGAATGGCGGCCAAAGGAGGTGTTGGCTTTGGGAATGACCAGTGAGATATACCTGCTGGAGCGCAGACTACGGGTGGGTGCTGCTATGGTGACCAATGAGCTAAGATAAGGCGGGGATTTGCCTAGCAGTGATTTATAGATGGCCTGGAGCCAGTGGGTTTGACGACGAACATGTAGTGAGGACCAGCCAACAAGAGCGTACAGGTCACAGTGGTGGGTAGTGTATGGGGCTTTGGAGACAAAACGGATGGCACTGTGATAGACTACATCCAATTTGCTGAGTAGAGTGTTGGAGGCTATTTTGTAAATTACATCGCCGAAGTCAAGGATCGGTAGGATAGTCAGTTTTACGAGGGCATGTTTGGCAGCATGAGTGAAGGAGGCTTTATTGCGAAATAGGAAGCCGATTCTAGATTTAACTTTGGATTGGAGATTCTTTATGTGAGTCTGGAAGTTGAGTTTACAGTCTAACCAGACACCTAGGTATTTGTAGTTGTCCACATACTCTAGGTCAGACCCGTCGAGAGTGGTGATTCTAGTCGGGTGGGCGGGTGCCAGCAGCGTTCGATTGAAAAGCATGCATTTAGTTTTACTAGTGTTTAAGAGCAGTTGGAGGCTACTGAAGGATTGTTGTATGGCATTGAAGCTCGTTTGGAGGTTTGTTAACACAGTGTCCAATGAAGGGCCAGATGTATACAAAATGGTGTCGTCTGCATAGAGGTGGATCTGAGAGTCCCCAGCAGCAAGAGCGACATCATTGATATACACTGAGAAAAGTGTCGGCCCAAGAATTGAACCCTGTGGCACCCCCATAGAGACTGCCATAGGTCCAGACAACAGGCCCTCCGATTTGACACACTGAACTCTATCTGAGAAGTAGTTGGTGAACCAGGCGAGGCAGTCATTTGAGAAACCAAGGCTATTTAGTCTGACAATAAGAATGCGGTGGTTGACAGAGTCGAAAGCCTTGGCCAGGTCGATGAAGACGGCTGCACAGTACTGTCTATTATCAATCGCGGTTAAAATATCGTTTAGGACCTTGAGCGTGGCTGAAGTGCACCCGTGACCAGCTCGGAAACCGGATTGCATAGCGGAGAAGGTACGGTGGTATTCGAAATGGTCGATGATCTGTTTGTTAACTTGGCTTTCGAATACTTTCGAAAGGCAGGGCAGGATGGATATAGGTCTGTAGCAGTTTGGATCTAGAGTGTCACCCCCTTTGAAGAGGGGATGACCGCGGCAGCTTTCCAATCTCTGGGGATCTCAGACGTTATGAAAGAGAGGTTGAACAGACTAGTAATAGGGGTAGCGACAATTTCGCGGCTAGTTTTAGAAAGAAAGGGTCCAGATTGTCTAGCCCAGCTGATTTGTAGGGGTCCAGATTTTGCAGCGCTTTCACAACATCAGCTGTCTGAATTTGTGTGAAGGAGAAGCGGGGGGGGCATGGGCAAGTTGCAGCAGAGGGTGCAGAGTTGGTGGCCGGGTTAGTGGTAGCCAGATGGAAAGCATGGCCAGCTGTAGCAAAATGCTTGTTGAAATTCTCGATTATTGTAGATTTATCGGTGGTGATAGTGTTTCCTAGCCTCAGTGCAGTGGGCAGCTGGGAGGAAGTGCTCTTATTCTCCATGGACTTTACAGTGTCCCAAAACTTTTTGGAGTTAGTGCTACAGGATGGAAATTTCTGTTTGAAAAAGTTAGCCTTTGCTTTCCTGACTGCTTGTGTATATTGGTTCCTAACTTCCCTGAAAAGTTGCATATCGCGGGGGCTATTTGATGCTAATGCTGTACGCCACAGGATGTTTTTGTGCTGGTCAAGGGCAGTCAAGTCTGAGGAGAACCAGGGGCTATATCGGTTCTTAGTTCTGTATTTTTGAATGGGGCATGTTTATTTAAGATTGAGAGGAAATTACTTTTAAGGAACAACCAGGCATCCTCTACTGACGGAATGAGATCTATATCCATCCAGGATACCTGGGCCAGGTCAATTAGGAAGGCCTCCTCGCTAAAGTGTTTTAGGGAGCGTTTGACAGTGATGAGGGTGGTCGTTTGACTGCGGACCCGTTACGGACGCAGGCAATAAGGCAGTGATCGCTGAGATCCTGGTTGAAGACAGCTGAGGTGTATTTAGAGGGTATGTTAGTCAGGATGATATCTATGAGGGTACCCATGTTTACGGATTTAGGGTTGTACCTGGTAGGTTCGTTGATAATTTGCGTGAGGTTGAGGGCATCTAGCTTGGATTGTAGGATGGCTGGGGTATTAAGCATATCCCAATTTAGGTCACCAAGCAGTACAAACTCTGAGGATAAATGGGGGGCAATCAATTCACATATGGTGTCCAGGGCACAGCTGGGGGCTGAGGGGGTCTGTAGCAAGCGGCAACAGTGAGAGACTTATTTCTGGAAAGGTGGATTTTTAGAAGTAGAAGCTCAAACTGTTTGGGCACAGACCTGGATAGTATGATAGAGCTCTGCAGGCTATCTCTACAGTAGATTGCAACTCCACCCCCTTTGGCAGTTCTATCTAGACGGAAAATGTTATAGTTGGGGATGGAAATTTCAGAATTTTTGGTGGCCTTCCTGAGCCAGGATTCAGACACTGCTAGAACATCAGGGTTGGCAGAGTGTGCTAACGCAGTGAATAACTCAAACTTAGGAAGTAGACTTCTGATATTTATGTGCAAGAAACCAAGACTTTTGC
>NC_059196.1:28439453-28459453 GCF_020615455.1 Coregonus clupeaformis | reverse complement strand
TCAGATCTCTAATGTTTAGGTGTAGCCCTGGGCTGCTGCAACATTTATGTCATGAGTTTTTGCTTGTGTTATCTTTGCTAAATAAATCCCGGAGGAAAATGCAAAGCCTGCATCAACCTCCCTTTGTAATCTTAACTTTTAATGGATGATGCGATGGAAGCTATCAAATCATTCAGAATAATTTTGGACATCCCAGAAAAGACGGTTGAAAGTTCCATATGTTCAGCAAGTAAAGCATCGTAACGTGCAATTACCTCTGCAAGCTCCTTGTAGTTGCCCTTGTTGGCGGAACTCTCCCTCTCGTCGTGTCCTCTAAAAACACAGTGGTGTTGATAAACTGCTTGATAACATCCCTGTTTCTTCTTACTTCCTCGTTGTGTTGCGCAGTTTTAATACGCGGACCTTCGTCGTGATCGATGCGGCTTTTTCCCAGAAGCTTGAATCTGATGTGGGCATTTATATGCTCCTTGCTTTTGTTTTGCCGTTTAGCTGAACGATCAATGTTCTTCAGGTCACTGTACCCCTCTTTCACCCAAGGCTCAGACTTTCCAAAAAGCAGGCAAGGCCAACAATAAAGGCGGCTTGATGAAAGGCTCCCTGTTAACCAGCTATACTGTTGATACCAGTTGGTATTGAAGGTCCTCACCTTTTCATCTGTCACACCCTGGCTCTGGGACTCATTATGTTGAGCCAGGGTGTGTTCATTTCTATGTGTGTATTTCTATGTTGGTGTTCATTCTAGTTTGTTGTATTCTATGTTTGCCTGAGTGACTCCCAATCAGAGGCAACGAGTGTCAGCTGTTGGCTGGTTGTCTCTGATTGGGAGCCATATTTAAACTGTATGTTTTCCCTTTGTGGTTGTGGGTTTTTGTTCCGTGTTCGGTCATTGATACCGTGGACGTCACGAGTCGTGTTTTGTTTTGTATTTTGATGCTTTAACTAATTAAAGTATGTTTGTTCATCACGCTGCGCCTTGGTCTACTCCTTACCTCGACCTTGACAGAAAAACCCACCATGCAACGACCAAGCAGCGTGTCCAGGGGCAGCTCTTGGGCTGGACATGGGAGGAAGCGCCGGGAGAAGAGACGGTGGAGGCGGGCCGTAGAGAGGAGCTACGGCGTGATCAGGGTCGTCGTCGGACGGTCGTGAGGCAACCCCAGAACATTTTTAGGGGGGGGCACACGGCATGGACGACGGGGCTGACGGGAGGAGAAAAAGGGGGCGGATCCAGAAGGCCACCAGGCCAGGGGTTCACCGCCCTGTACGCCCTGTGCAGATGCCTCACACAGAGTGTGTGAGGGTAGGCATTCAGCCAGGACGGGTGGTGGCCGCTCTTCACTCCAGGCCTCCTATCCGTCTCCACAGCCCGGTTCGGCCTGTCCCTGCTCCACGCACCAAGCCTACGGTGTGCGTCGCCAGCCCAGCCCGGCCTGTCTCTGCTCCACGCACCAAGCCTACGGTGTGCGTCGCCAGCCCAGTCCGGCCTGTCCCTGCTCCACGCACCAAGCCTACGGTGTGCGTCGACAGCCCAGCCCGGCCTGTTCCTGCTCCACGCACCAAGCCTACGGTGTGCGTCGCCAGCCCGACCCGGCCTGTTCCTGCCACTCGCACCAAACCTACGGTGCGCGTCGCCAGCCCGGTCCGGCCTGTTCCTGCCACCCGCACCAAGTCTACGGTGCGCGTCGCCAGCCCGACCCGGCCTGTTCCTGCCACTCGCACCAAACCTACGGTGCGCGTCGCCAGCCCGGTCCGGCCTGTTCCTGCCACCCGCACCAAGTCTACGGTGCGCGTCGCCAGCCCGACCCGGCCTGTTCCTGCCACCCGCACCAAGTCTACGGTGCGCGTCGCCAGCCCGACCCGGCCTGTTCCTGCCACTCGCACCAAACCTACGGTGCGCGTCGCCAGCCCGGTCCGGCCTGTTCCTGCCACCCGCACCAAGTCTACGGTGCGCGTCGCCAGCCCGACTCGGCCTGTTCCTGCCACCCGCACCAAGTCTACGGTGCGCGTCGCCAGCCCGACCCGGCCTGTTCCTGCCACTCGCACCAAACCTACGGTGCGCGTCGCCAGCCCGGTCCGGCCTGTTCCTGCCACCCGCACCAAGTCTACGGTGCGCGTCGCCAGCCCGACCCGGCCTGTTCCTGCCACTCGCACCAAACCTACGGTGCGCGTCGCCAGCCCGGTCCAGCCTGTTCCTGCCACTCGCACTAAGCCAGGGGTGCGAGAAGTCAGCCTGGTAAGGCCCGTCCCTCTTCCACGCACCAAGCCAGGGGTGCGAGTCGTCAGCCTGGTAAGGCCCGTCCCTCTTCCACGCGCCAAGCCAGGGGTGCGAGTCGTCAGCCTGGTAAGGCCCATTCCTCCTCCACGCACAAAGCCAGGGGTGCGAGTCGTCAGCCTGGTAAGGCCCGTTCCTCCTCCACGCACAAAGCCAGGGGTGCGAGTCGTCAGCCTGGTAAGGCCCGTTCCTCCTCCACGCACCAAGCCAGGGGTGCGAGTCGTCAGCCTGGTAAGGCCCATTCCTCCTCCACGCACAAAGCCAGGGGTGCGAGTCGTCAGCCTGGTAAGGCCCGTCCTCCTCCACGCACAAAGCCAGGCGAGTCGTCAGCCTGGTAAGGCCCGCCTCCTCCACGCACCAAGCCAGGGGTGCGAGTCGACAGCCTGGTAAGGATCGCTCCTGTTAAGTCCAGTCCTGCTCCAGCCGGCGGGGCCAGACTGGACCAGGGGCACTATGGGGGGGTGTATTGGAGGGTGGTGGTCAAGGCCGGAGCCAGAACCGCCGCCGAGGAGGTATGCCCGCCCAGCCCTCCCCTGGTTTGTTTAGTTGAGGCGCGGTCGCAGTCCGCGCCTTTAGGGGGTACTGTCACACCCTGGCTCTGGGACTCATTATGTTGAGCCAGGGTGTGTTCATTTCTATGTGTGTATTTCTATGTTGGTGTTCATTCTAGTTTGTTGTATTCTATGTTTGCCTGAGTGACTCCCAATCAGAGGCAACGAGTGTCAGCTGTTGGCTGGTTGTCTCTGATTGGGAGCCATATTTAAACTGTATGTTTTCCCTTTGTGGTTGTGGGTTTTTGTTCCGTGTTCGGTCATTGATACCGTGGACGTCACGAGTCGTGTTTTGTTTTGTATTTTGATGCTTTAACTAATTAAAGTATGTTTGTTCATCACGCTGCGCCTTGGTCTACTCCTTACCTCGACATTGACATCATCCTTCTTCATGAAACTGATCTCAGACAGAGGTCGACCCTCGCTTTTAATTCGCACCTTTTCTGTGTACCCCAGAGAATGAAAGGGTTCTTCAACAAAAAGTCCACAACATTTTCAGCAGCATTGGCCATTCTACCATTCTGGCAGAGAAAACTGCACACTCGTGCTGGTAGCTAGCTAGCTACGGAAGTTAGCAAGGCAAATTTTAAATAAATTGCACTAACTGGACACAAAAATAAAGTTCTAAAACCAAGAAAACAATTTATAATATGCCTCCGTCTCCTGTAATTTGAAAAAACTAATTTGAATTGAATAATATCCAAAAAATGCTCAACTATCACTCTCTCATAATTTCTAACCAACAATGTCACCAAGCTTCTCAACACATAGAACCCCCATAATGCTCTGTGGCTCAATCCCAATACAACACACTAGGTTCATTCTCTGATCCTAATTCTATGATTGGATGGACAACATGTCAGTTCATACTGCAAAAGCTTTGATTGGTTGGAGGACGTCCTCCAAGTGGTCATAATTACCATGTATGTCTATGAAAGGGGGTGAGGCCTACGAGCCTCCTAGGTTTTGTATTGAAGTCAATGTAGCCAGAGGAGGACGGAAGCTAGCTGTTCTCCGGCTACACCATGGTGCTACCCCAGACAGTGCTGTTGAAGTTACTGTAGACTTTCATTGCAAAACAGTGTATTTTAATCAATTATTTGGTGGCATATTAATATTTATTATAGTTTTATCTAAAAAGAAAAACTTTTTAAATGCTTCACTATTTTTATGAAATTTCACTGAGGAGGATGGTCCTCCCCTTCCTCCTCTGAGGAGCCTCCACTGTCCTCAGAGCACTAGGCCTACATAGCATATTTAAACACGCAGACAGGCCCACAAGGATTCAGAGTGTTACACACTGTTTGTGTGTGTGGAGCTAGGGTTTAGCAGCAAACATTCCTCACTAAAAACTCCTAGTGTGTGTGTGTGTGTGTGTGTGTGTGTGTGTGTGTGTGTGTGTGTGTGTGTGTGTGTGTGTGTGTGTGTGTGTGTGTGTACTACTTTGGAGATAAATAAAGGGTACAACTATGAGAGGGAGAGGTGAGTATTTTGAAATCATCTGTTGGTGTTGGTGTAAGAGAGGGATGGAGGAAAACAGAGAGGGATGGAGGAAAACAGAGAGAGGGATGGAGGCAAACAGAGAGAGAGATGGAGGCAAACAGAGAGGGATGGAGGCAAACAGAGAGAGAGATGGAGGCAAACAGAGAGAGAGATGGAGGAAAACAGAGAGAGGGATGGAGGAAAACAGAGAGAGGGATGGAGGAAAACAGAGAGAGGGATGGAGGAAAACAGAGAGAGGGATGGAGGCAAACAGAGAGAGGGATGGAGGAAAACAGAGAGGGGGATGGAGGCAAACAGAGAGAGGGATGGAGGAAAACAGAGAGGGGGATGGAGGCAAACAGAGAGAGAGATGGAGGCAAACAGAGAGAGGGATGGAGGAAAACAGAGAGGGGGATGGAGGCAAACAGAGAGAGAGATGGAGGCAAACAGAGAGAGGGATGGAGGAAAACAGAGAGGGGGATGGAGGCAAACAGAGAGAGAGATGGAGGCAAACAGAGAGAGGGATGGAGGAAAACAGAGAGGGGGATGGAGGCAAACAGAGAGAGAGATGGAGGCAAACAGAGAGAGAGATGGAGGAAAACAGAGAGGGGGATGGAGGCAAACAGAGAGAGAGAGATGGAGGCAAACAGAGAGAGAGATGGAGGAAAACAGAGAGGGGGATGGAGGCATAGTGCACTAAACACAGCACTATGTTTACCATAAACACACACATAGGGGGTGAAGCCTACTGTTTCCCACTCTTCTACCATATCTCTCTCTCTCTCAATCGCTCTCGCTCACTCTCTCCATATCTCTCTCTCCATATCTCTCTCTCTCTCTCTCAATCGCTCTCGCTCACTCTCTCCATATCTCTCTCTCCATATCTCTCTCTCTCTCTCTCTCTCATTCGCTCTCGCTCACTCTCTCTTATCTCTCTCTCCATATCTCTCTCTCTCTCAATCGCTCTCGCTCACTCTCTCCATATCTCTCTCCATATCTCTCTCTCTCTCTCTCATTCGCTCTCGCTCACTCTCTCTTATCTCTCTCTCCATATCTCTCGCTCTCTATTCAATTCAAAGGGCTTTATTGGCATGGGAAACATATGCTTACATTGCCAACGCAAGTGAAATAGATAATAAAAAGTTTCAAAGGAATAGAGACATTTCAAATGTCATAATGGCTATGTACAGTGTCGTAACGATGTGCAAATAGTTAGTCTCTGTTTCTCTGTCTCTCTCAATTAAATTTAAATTCAATTCAAAGGGCTTTATTGTCATGGGAAACATATGTTTACATTGCCAAAGCAAGTGAAATAGATAATAAACAAAAGGGAAATAAACAATCAGTAAACATCTCTCTCTCTCTCTCTCTCTTTGTATTCCTGGTATAGTTGAGTGTTCCTACAGGAACAATGGTATTTACCCCAAAGCAGGGTTCTACAGCAGCCTTCTGAGGTCAGAGCAGGAAGAGATCTCTGATGAACTCCTCTCCACACATACACACACACACACACACACACATACCATGGAGGATTGTGTGTGTTTCAAACATCTCAGCTTGGTTTGGAGTGTGAGTTCCTCTCTGGTTAATCTAAATAAAAACGCTAAAAACAGAACAGTTGGCCCAGCCTTGTGGCTCCACCTTACTGCTGTGTGTGTGTCTTGTTAGACCAGATCAAATAAAATGTTATTGGTCACATGCGCCGAGTACAATAGGTGTAGACTTTACAGTGAAATGCTTACTTATGAGCCCTTTCCCAACAATGCAGGGTAAAAAAAGTAAGACAAATATTTCCTAAATAAAAAGGAAATAGTATCACAATAAAAACAATAATGAGGCTATATACAGGAAGTACCAGTACCGAGTCAATGTGCAGGGGTACGAGGTAGTTGAGGTGATACAGTATGTACATGTGGGTAGGGGTAAAAGTGACTAGGCAATCAGGATATATAATAAACAGAGTAGCAGCAGCAAATGTGAAAGTGTGTCTGTTTGAGTGTGTGTGTGTGGCATTAATATGCGTGTGTGTGTGTGTGTGTGTGTGTGTGAGCGTATGTTGTGTGTGTGTGTGTGTGTTGGAGTGTCGGTCTAGTATGTGTGAGTGTGTGGGTAGAGTCTAGTGAGTGTACATCGAGTCATTTGATTAACTGTTCATCAGTCTTATGGCTTGGGTGTAGAAGCTGTTAAGAAGCCTTTTGGACCTAGACTTGGCGCTCCGGTACCGCTTGCCGTGCGGTAGCAGAGAGAACAGTCTATGACTTGGGTGGCTGAAGTCTTTTGACCATTTATAGGGCCTTCCTCTGACACCGCCCAGTTGGAATAGTCTGATTCAGATCAAAGTATTTGTGTTTTCTCTCTAAGTGTGTTATGTTTTAGTAGCATGGTCACTATGGTCACCAGATGTGTTTGTTCTTTATTTGTCAACAAACTGTAATGTGAAAAGAACTGGAGAGGTGGTAGCAGAAAACCTTTCCTGTAGACATCTAGCTATGGATAGCCTACTGCTTTACGCTCAGGGAGAGAAGACAGTACTGACATGTAGGCCTACACAGAGGTCTCTCTCTCTACTCTCTCTTCTTTCCTATCTCCCTCACAGATCTACAAGAGGAGAAACAGAGGTGGTGCTCTGAAGCTTGTCTAAAAGTTGTCTGAATGTTGTCTGGAGGCTGTGGAGTTTGTGCTTCTTCTGGCGGTCTGACATCAAGCTCTGCCCACTCAAGATGACAGATTTCAGTGTGTGTCTGTGTCTGTTAGGGATTTGAGGTGTTTTCTTCCCTCCTCTCGGCGATGTGTGTGTTAGAGAGAGATGGGGGAGATATTCCTCAGAGCACTAGGCCTACATAGCACATTTAAACACGCAGACAGGCCCACAAGGATTCAGTGTTACACACTGTTTGTGTGAGTGGAGCTAGGGTTTAGCAGCAAACATTCCTCACTAAAAACACCTAGTGTGTGTGTGTGTGTGTGTGTGTGTGTGTGTGTGTGTGTGTGTGTGTGTGTGTGTGTGTGTGTGTGTGTGTGTGTGTGTGTGTGTGTGTGTGTGTGTGTACGTGCGCTGGAGAGAAATAAAGGGTACAACCATGAGAGAGAGGGAGAGGTGGGTATTTTTCAAATAATCTGTTGGTGTTGGTGTATGAGAGGGATGGAGGAAAACAGAGAGGGATGGAGGAAAACAGAGAGAGGGATGGAGGAAAATGGAGGCATAGTGCACTAAAGACAGCACTGTGTTTACCTTAAGCACACACATCCAGAAAAGAGCTGTTAAATTCTACAACCACCTAAAAGGAAGCGATGCCCACACATTCCACCACAAAGCCCTCACCTACAGAGAGATTAACATAGAGAAGAGTCCCCTCAGCCAGCTGGTTCTGGGGCTCTGTTCACAAACACAAACAGACTCCACAGAGCCCCAGAACCAGCAGTCGCAAAAACCATCAAGCACTATGATGAAACTGGCTCTCATGAGGACCGCCACAGGAATGGAAGACCCAGAGTTACCTCTGCTGCAGAGGATAAGTTCATTAGAGTTACCAGCCTCAGAAATTGCAGCCCAAATAAATGCTTCACAGAGTTCAAGTAACAGACACATCTCAACATCAACTGTTCAGAGGAGACTGTGTGAATCAGGCCTTCATGGTCAAATTGCTGCAAAGAAACCACTACTAAAGGACACCAATAAGAAGAATAGACTTGCTTGGGCCAAGAAACACGAGCCATGGACATTAGACTGGTGGAAATGTGTCTTTTGGTCTGGGTGGCTGCTTTTCTGATGTATCAAATACTTATGTCATGCAATAAAATGCAAATTAATTACTTAAAAATCATACAATGTGATTTTCTGGATTTTTGTTTTAGATTCCGTCTCTCACAGTTGAAGTGTACCTATGATAAAAATTACAGACCTCTACATGCTTTGTAAGTAGGAAAACCTGCAAAATCGGCAGTGTATCAAATACTTGTTCTCCCCACTGTAAGTAGTAAAGACATTTTTACATTTACGTCATTTAGCAGAGCGACTTACAAATTGGTGCATTCAACTTAAGATAGCCAGTGGGACAGCCTTTTTTTATGGGGTGGGGGGGGTGGGGGGTAGAAGGATTACTGTTATACTATTCCAGTTATTCCTTAAAGAGGTAGGGTTTCAAGTATCTCCGAAAGGTGGTCAGTGACTCCGCTGTCCTGGCGTCGTGGGGGAGCTTGTTCCACCATTGGGGTGCCAGAGCAGCGAATAGCTTTGACTGGGCTGAGCGGGAACTGTGCTTCCGTAGAGGTAGGGGGGCTAGCAGGCCAGAGGTGGATGAACGTAGTGCCCTCGTTTGGGTGTAGGGTCTGATCAGAGCCTGAAGGTAAGGCGGTGCCGTTCCCCTCACAGCTCCGTAGGCAAGCACCATGGTCTTGTAGTAGATGCGAGCCTCAACTGGAAGCCAGTGGAGTTTGCGGAGGAGCGGGGTGACATGAGAGAACTTGGGAAGGCTGCAGCGTTCTGGATAAGTTGTAGGGGTTTAATGGCAAAGGCAGGGAGCCCAGCCAACAGCAAGTTGCAGTAATCCAGACGGCAGATGACAAGTGCATGGATTAGGACCTGTGCTGCTTTCTGTGTAAGGAAGGGTCATACTTTGCGAATGTTGTAAATCAAATCAAATCAAATTAAATGTTATTGGCCACATGCGCCGAATACAACAGGTGCAGACATTACAGTGAAATGCTTACTTACAGCCCTTAACCAACAGTGCATTTATTTTTTCATTAAAAAGTAAAATAAAACAACAACAAAAAAGTGTTGAGAAAAAAAGAGCAGAAGTAAAATAATATAACAGTATGGATGCTATATATACAGAGCATGAACCTGCAGGATCGGGTCACCGCTTTGATGTTAGAGGACAACGACAGGGTGTTGTCCAGGGTCACGCCAAGGTTCTTTGCACTCTGGGAGGAGGACACAATGGAGTTGTCAACCGTGATGGCGAGATCATGGAGCGGGCAGTCCTTCCCTGGGAAGAAGAGCAGCTCCGTCTTGCCGAGGTTCAGCTTGAGGTGGTGATCCGACATCCACACTGATATGTCTGCCAGACATGCAGAGATGCGATTCGCCACCTGGTTATCAGAAGGGGGAAAGGAGAAAATGAATTGTGTGTCGTCTGACATACTGACATAAAAAGGGTATCGTTAGAAAGGTTAACTTCTCCTCTATTACAGCAAAACATTTCTCAATGTGTTTCGGTGTCCATATGACAGATTCTGTTGGACCAAATGTTAAATTCAAATAGCGAGTTGAAACCTGTCATCAGAGAGGAATAAGTGATCTCTTATCTTTTGTTGTTTTGGGTGGCAGGGGAAGGGGCTTTGTGTGTGTGTGTGTGTGTGTGTGTGTAAACTAGGGCTGACCCCAATTAATCTGGGATTCATCCAATGGCATTGAGGAGTATACCACCTCTGTCACCGGCTTCATCAATAAGTGCATCGACGACGACGTCCCCACAGTGACCGTACGTACATATCCCAACCAGAAGCCATGGATTACAGGCAACATCCACACCGATCTAAAGGCTAGAGCTGCCGCTTTCAAAGAGCGGGACACTAATCTGGACGCTTATAAGAAATCCCGCTATGCCCTCAGACGAACCATCAAACAGCCAAAGCGTCAATACAGGACTAAGATTGAATCCTACTACACCGGCTCTTGACGCTCGTCGGATGTGGCAGGGCTTGCAAACTATTCCGGACTACAAAGGGAAACCCAGCCGCGAGCTGCCCAGTGACGCGAGCCTACCAGACGGGCTAAATGCCTTTTATGCTCGCTTCGAGGCAACCAACACTGAAGCATGCATGAGAGCACCAGCTGTTCTGGACGACTGTGTGATCACGCTCTCTGTAGCCGATGTGAGAAAGACCTTTAAACAGGTCAACATTCACAAGGGCCAGACGGATTACCAGGAAGTGTACTCAGAGCATGCGCGGACCAACTGGCAAGTGCCTTCATTAACATTTTCAACCTCTCCCTGACCGAGTCTGTAATACCTACATGTTTCAAGCAGACCACCATAGTCCCTGTGCCCAAGAAAGCAAAAATAACCTGCCTAAATGACTACCGCCCCGTAGCACTCACATTGGTAGCCATGAAGTGCTTTGAAAGGCTGGTCATGGCTCACATCAACACCATCATCCCGGAAACCCTAGACCCACTCCCATTCAAATACCGCCCCAACAGATCCACAAATGATGCAATCTCAATCGCACTCCACACTGCCCTTTCCCACCTGGACAAAAGGAAGACCTATGTGAGAATGCTGTTCATTGACTACAGCGTTCAATACCATAGTGCCCACAAAGCTCATTGCTAAGGACCCTGGAACTAAACACCTCCCTCTGCAACTGGATCATGGACTTCCTGACGGGCCGCCCCCAGGTGGTAAGGGTAGGCAACAACACATCTGCCAAACTGATCCTCAACATGGGGGCCCCTCAGGGGTGCGTTCTTAGTCCCCTCCTGTACTCCCTTTTCACCCACGACTACCATCACTAGAACATTAGAGGCTGCTGCTGCCTATTGAAATCACTGGCCACTTTAAGAAATGGAACACTAGTCACTTTAATAATGTTTACATATCTTGCACTACTCATCTCATATGTATATACTGCATTCTATTCTGTAATATTCTACTGTATCTTAGTCCATGCCGCTCTGTCATTGCTTGTCCATATATGTATATATTCTTAAATCCCATTCCTTACTAGTTTTGTGTGTATTGGGTATATGTTGTGAAATTGTTAGATATTACTGCACTGTCGGAGCTAGAAGCACAAGCATTTCGCTACACCCGCTATAACATCTGCTAAACACGTGTATGTGACAAATAAGATTTGATTTGATTTGATTTGACTGTGTGGCCAAGCACGACTCCAATACCATCATTAAGTTTGCTGACGACACAACGGTGGTAGGCCTGATCACAGACAACAATGGGAGGAGGTCAGAGACCTGGCAGTGTGGTGCCAGGACAACAACCTCTCCCTCAACGTGAGCAAGACAAAGGAGATGATCGTGGACTACAGGAGAAATTGATGATACAAATATTGGGGGGCTGTTTTGTTCGACTTCAGTGCGGCTTTTGACATTATTGATCATAGTCTGCTGCTGGAAAAACGTATGTGTTATGGCTTTACTCCACCTGCTATGTTGTGAATACAGAGTTACCTGTCTAACAGAACACAGAGGGTGTTCTTTAATGGAAACCTCGCCAACATAATCCAGGTAGAATCAGGAATTCCCCAGGGCAGCTGTCTAGGCCCATTACCTTTTTCAATCTTTACTAATGACATGCCACTAAATGCAAATACAAATAAAAACATTTCTGTAAAAAACCTGTTGGCGGTAGGTGGACAGGATTCAGCTGCCCTGCGTGCCGGGTAGGTGATGTGTTCCCATTTTGAACCATTTCATATGTCAGAAGGTACAAACTCTGCACTATAGGCCTACCACTGGCCAATCGGATGGCTCAGATTACCGTCTGCAGTAACATAGCAGGCGTAAAAGAAAGCTACAGCAAAGTTGATACTGTGAGATTTCTAAACTTTTAAAACCATGACTAGAGAGAGACTGTCAACGAAAACAGCAAAGAGCTGCTGTTTTTATGAGTGAGTTTGTGTTTAATTTTATACTGAGCACTGTCAACACTTTCTATTCAACTGTTTTATAAGCCATAAATTGCACATTCTCCCTACTTCCACTCGCGCCACAACCAGCTCTGCAACTGCAATGAGTGAGTAGGAAAGTGTATTGATAGGCTTGCGTTGTTATTATTAGCGGCTTGGGTCTGATCTATTACTGGTGTGATCATATAGCCTACCTCAAATGTCTGAGAAGAACAACAATGCATTGCAGGGCAACTCAATCAAAGCCAATATGCGGTGATAATGTTTTGGCCCTATAGCATACTGCACAAACCTCATTACTACAGTATTGTTTTTTAATAGGTTAATGTTGCATAGGCTTACGTTTTTTAAGTAATGTCAAAAAATTGTTTTACCTTAGATCTCGGCTTGCATTTTTTATCAAAGTGATCTCTATACAAAAACGGTTGCTGACCACTGCCATAGAGCAAGAGACTAAGCGCTAAAATCTATCCAAAATAAGCCCAATGCGTTTCTATGGGCTTATTTTGGACCTAAGCTTGTCAAATCAAATCAAATCAAATCAAATCAAATTTTATTGGTCACATGCGCCGAATACAACAGGTGCAGACATTACAGTGAAATGCTTACTTACAGCCCTTAACCAACAGTGCATTTATTTTAAACAAAAAAGTAAGAATAAAACAACAACAAAAAAAGTGTTGAGAAAAAAAAGAGCAGAAGTAAAATAAAGTGACAGTAGGGAGGCTATATATACAGGGGGGTACCGTTGCAGAGTCAATGTGCGGGGGCACCGGCTAGTTGAGGTAGTTGAGGTAGTATGTACATGTGGGTAGAGTTAAAGTGACTATGCATAAATACTTAACAGAGTAGCAGCAGCTACTGCCTTTCCGCCTTTGGGACAACAACTCCCATTGTTAGGGCGGAGACATGAGCATCTCGTCATTATATACAGATCCCTGGTGTAAATGGGAAGGTGCACAGAAGGAGTGAGGAAGACGAGACCAAAAAGACAACATAAGAACAAGCGGACACAAACGCTCATAAAACCTACAAATACAAAAAAACGTGATTCTTGCGATACAGGCATTTGGAATATCGTGCAAAAACATACATTCGAATTAATGAAATTAATTCAATATATCCCCCAGCCCTAAGATTTGTAGTTGATCATGCATGTGTTTTTGCTGTTTGTTCATTGTTATAGAGCTGTAAAGATTTGAGAGATGGTTTACCATACATCCCCATTTTGGAGAGGTAGGCTAGCTCTTCGTGTTGTTGTTGGTTTAGTGTTTTCCAATTTTCCCAGAAGTGGTAAGATTCTATGGATTCTTCAATTACATTGAGCTGATTTATGACGTGCTGTTCCTTCTTTTTTCTTAGTGTATTTCTGTGCTGTTTTAGTGTTTCACCATAGTGAAGGCGTAGGCTCAGGTTTTCTGTGTTTTTGGTTGAATATGTTTATACATTTCTTTCTTAGGGTTTTGCATTCTTCATCAAACCATTTGTCATTGCTGTTAATTTTCTTAGATTGTCTGCTTGACATTTTTAGATTTGATAGGGAAGGCTTTCTACTGCCAAGTTTACACCTTCACTATTGCAGTGAAACCTTTTGTCCAGGAAGTTGTCTAAAAGGGTTTGGATTTGTTGTTGCCCAATTGTTTTTTGGTAGGTTTCTACACTACTTTCCTTCCATCTATATATCATTTCTTAATAGTATGCAGTTTGTTCGGGTTTGATGCCTCATGATTGAGTGTTGCTCTGTTCAAGGAGGCTGTGATTTTGCTGTGATCTGATAGTGGTGTCAGTGGGCTGACTGTGAATGGTCTGAGAGACTGGGTTGAGGTCAGTGTAATCTACAGTACTACTGCCAAGTAATGCACTGTAGGTGTACCTACCATAGGAGTCCCCTCGAAGCCTACCAATGACTATGTACAGACCCAGCATGCAACAGAGCTGCAAGAGTTGTGACCCATTTTTGTTGGTTGGTTTGGTGTAGTTGTGTGTAGGGGAATGTCGGGTTCTTGTCCAGTTCTGGTGTTCAGGTCACCACAGACTAGTATGTGGCCTTGGCCCTGGGTTGATCTCCCCCTCTAGGCTGGAGAAACTGTCTTCAGTATGGGGATTCTATAGGGGGATATAGGTAGCACACACATGCCATTTCTCTCTGTTGAGATAATTTCTTTAGAATTTCTAGCCAAATGTAGAATGTTCCTGTTTTGATTAATTTAATGGAGTTGGTTCAGTATGATCTATGTCAAATTAGCATACCCCCTGAGTCTCTTCCCTGTTTCACACCTGGTAGTTTGGTGGATGGGACTACCAGCTCTCTGTAACCTAGTATTTTCGTGGTAGCAGGGTGGAGATAACCACTTGTGCGTTGAGGAAAGTGGTAGAAGCTTTTTCTATCACTCCCTTGAGTGCTGTGGACACCCTTTCCTGCTGTGTTCTCAGGTCATTTGTGCCTGTGTGTATTATTATGTGACTGGGTGAACATAGTTGGTCCTCAGATAGCAGGTCTAGGGCGCGCTGGGTGTTTGGGCACCAGAGTTTAACCACTGTGTGTCTGGGGGGGGGGGACGGACGGACGGACGACGACTCTCCTCTTGGGGTTGCTCATCTGTGGGGGTGTGGACCGACTCACTTGGGGTGGGGGAGTCATCACCAAGAGAGAGCTTACATCTCTTTTATTCTGTAAAAGTCCTGTTTTTGAAGTTATAGCCCTGTGCAATGCCAGGGGATGGTCTGTGTGGAAAATTAAGTTGCTTATGTTCCCAGTCTTGTAACAGTCCGCAAATAGCGTATCTGGATTGTCCCTGAGGAGCTTCTGTTTGTACTCTTTTCATGCAGTGTAATTTTTTTTTTTTTTCTGAGGGGAGCTGTACTATGATAGGCTCTGCACAGGGGTGTAAGGAAGCCATGGGGCAGAGGGCCTCAGAAGCCTCTGTATTCAGGTGGGGGAGGTTGTGATTCTCGGTTCACAGGGGTTAAAAGGTTTCCTTCTGCATGGTTCGGTTCGGCTGTGCTAACATACTCGCTTGAAAAACTAGAATAAAGCGGCAATAGTACTGTTTGTCCATCTTTAGACACCGTAGCCAGTATACACTTCCTCAAAATAGTCAGAATTAATCTAAGATCACTCAAGCAATCTGTCATTAATTTGTGCGTTTTTGCCAAGGAGATCTTAGTTTCGCAATTTTACATATAACTGAGATGTTTGGCGCAGTATTTCTTAAGTGAAAGATGTGCATGAAAACTAGTCATCTGTCGTTGAATGACAATAAACCCTTAATTGAAGAATCCCTACTTTTGACCAATCATCGATGAAAGGTTCCTCGAGAAATGTTTTTGTGTGCATCAACAGCCGAAAAAACACTTGCCGAAGGCCAAAACAAACCAAAACATCACAAAATCTCGTCATAATATATGCACGAACTGTTCTGAACTTTTTCGGATAGGAAGCATGCGGTCGCCTTAAGGAAACTATGGGTGGGTAAGGTTGTGATTCTCTGTTGCCATTGTTCGGTTCAAGGGCTTTCACACCTCTCACTTCACACTTCAGTGCTAATTGAAGTTGCAGCCGGGTCTGTTCTCTCCTAGCAGGCTTGGTAGAACTGTAGTCCTAATTTATGATTCAGTCTTTATTAAGTAAAATATCTAGAGATTATTGTAATGCCTTTTTACTTCTTGGCTTTAGAAGTAGCTTCAGATTGAACATTACTCAGTTCCAGGTTGGATGGTATTTTCAGGTTTCGTGAGCTGTGCTTGTTCTGCTGGTTATTGGTTTGCTAAAAAGTTTTCTGGATAGTCCTGAATAGTCCTTGGTGGTAGGAGTCCTTCCATGTAATTTGGTACAAAATCCAGGTTGAACAGTCGTGGTCAAAAGTTTTGGTCTTCACAAAGTTCGCTGCTTCAGATGTTACTATTACATTTACATTTACGTCATTTAGCAGACGCTCTTATCCAGAGCCACTTACAAATTGGTGCATTCAACTTATGATAGCCAGTGGGACAACCACTTTTTATTTTATAGGGGGGTGGGGGAGGGGGGGGGGGGGGTAGAAGGATTACTTTTCCAGGTATTCCTTAAAGAGGTAGGGTTTCAAGTGTCTCCAGAAGGTGGTCAGTGACTCTGCTGTCCTGGTGTCGTGGGGGAGCTTGTTCCACCATTGGGGTGCCAGAGCAGCGAATAGCTTTGACTGGGCTGAGCGGGAACTGTGCTTCCGTAGAGGTATGGGGGCTAGCAGGCCAGAGGTGGATGAACGTAGTGCCCTCGTTTGGGTGTAGGGTCTGATCAGAGCCTGCCTACGTTCCCCTCACAGCTCCGTAGGCAAGCACCATGGTCTTGTAGTAGATGCGAGCCTCAACTGGAAGCCAGTGGAGTGTGCGGAGGAGCGGGGTGACATGAGAGAACTTGGGAAGGTTGAACACCAGACGGGCTGCAGCGTTCTGGATAAGTTGTAGGGGTTTAATGGCACAGGCAGGGAGCCCAGCCAACAGCGAGTTGCAGTAATCCAGACGGGAGATGACAAGTGCCTGGATTAGGACCTGTGCCGCTTTCTGTGTAAGGTAGGGTCATACTCTGCGAATGTTGTAGAGCATGAACCTGCAGGATCAGGTCACCACTTTGATGTTAGCGGAGAACGACAGGGTGTTGTCCAGGGTCACGCCAAGGTTCTTTGCACTCTGGGAGGAGGACACAATGGAATTGTCAACCGTGATGGCGAGATCATGGGGCGGGCAGTCCTTCCCCGGGAGGAAGAGCAGCTCCGTCTTGCCGAGGTTCAGCTTGAGGTGGTGATCCGACATCCACACTGGTATGTCTGCCAGACATGCAGAGATGCGATTCGCCACCTGGTTATCAGAAGGGGGAAAGGAGAATATTAATTGTGTGTCGTCTGCGTAGCAATGATAGGGGAGACCATGTGAGGATATGACAGAGCCAAGTGACTTGGTGTATAGAGAGAATAGGAGAGGGCCTAGAACTGAGCCCTGGGGGACACCAGTGGTGAGAGCATGTGGTGCGGAGACAGATTCTCGCCACGCCACCTGGTAGGAGCGACCTGTCAGGTAGGACGCAATCCAAAAGTGAGCAGCGCCGGAGATGCCCAACTCGGAGAGGGTGGAGAGGAGGATCTGATGGTTCACAGTATCAAAGGCACATCGTATGCAAACTGAGTGGCAAACTGGGATGTTGTGCATAGACAACACTGCAGCACAGACACTCACATGCACCTACATACACTACAGCAAACTTTGACTGACATATGTTTTCTACCTTTCCTTGGCCGTTGTGTGTGGGTGTGAGAGAGAGGTGAGTGTGAGATCTAGCAGCACTAATGCCTTGTTCACTGTGTTTGACAAACAGCAACAGGTTGAAACTCCCTCCAGATCCCCCGTGACACACACACACACTTTGCAGGGAATATGTAATTCCTGTGGTATCCATGAAAGTACTAATGTCCATCTCTAACTCCTCCCCCTCTCTCTCTCTTCTCTCCCTCCCACTATACTTCCCACTCTCTCTCTTCTTTCCCTCCCCCTCTCCCTCCCTCTCTTCTCTCTCTAGGTTCCAGAAGCATGTTCACACCTATAGGGTCCTACCAGATGAAGAGGGATTCTTGGCAGTCCAGGTACCACTATAAACCGCCCTCCATACATACACACACACCAGTGGGTGTGGGTGGGTCTTTTTCTATGCATACCTAGCACTATGGATGTAACTGTTAGTATGTACATGTATATCTGTGGAAAGCAGGCACTGTATGTATGTGTGTGTGTTTTGTAAGTTCACATGGATGTATTTTTACTAGTGTGTGTGTGTTTGTTGTGTGTTTGTGTGTACGGTATTGTATGTGTGTCTGGATCAGTAGCAACTGGCAGGCTCTGGTGCGTGTGTTGGCTCTGAGCTCACACACACACAGCGGTCTCTTTGTGCTCTGTGTCCAGCAGCTGGGGGAGTCACCAATCCCCCCCCCCCGCCCTAGCAACACACACACACACACACTCAAATACTGTAATACCTAACCCTAAATACACACCACTAATCCCCCTTCCACTACCCCTCCACTCCTGGTCCCTTGCCTGGAATCCACACTGATAGCTTTCGCAAATCATTTGATTTACCCAGTGCTTCAGTGAAATTAAACATCACTGAAACGGAGTGAATGTGGCTGCCGGGCTCCCCACCCGTTCACAGCTGAGGGCCTCTTGGTATTACAGCTTACGCTGCTGTAAACCCTCCACCCACAAATATCAATGAACAGAAAGTGATTGTGCCCACTTTCAGATGCTCCGAGCTGCCGCACCAAGACCAATATACTACATGCCTACCTACCTACAGTTGAAGTCGGAAGTTTACATACACCTTAGCCAAATACATTTAAACTCAGTTTTTCACAATTCCTGACATTTAATCATAGTAAAAATGCCCTGTCTTAGGTCAGTTAGGATCACCACTTTATTTTAAGAATGTGAAATGTCAGAATAATAGTAGAGAGAATTATTTATTTCAGCTTTTATTTCTTTAATCACATTCCCAGTGGGTCAGAAGTTTACATACACTCAATTAGTATTTGGTAGCATTGCCTTTAAATTGTTTAACTTGGGTCAAACGTTTCGGGTAGCCTTCCACAAGCTTCCCACAATAAGTTGGGTGAATTTTGGCCCATTCCTCCTGACAGAGCTGGTGTAACTGAGTCAGGTTTGTAGGCCTCCTTGCTCGCACACGCTTTTTCAGTTCTGCCCACACATTTTCTATAGGATTGAGGTCAGGGCTTTGTGATGGCCACTCCAATACCTTGACTTTGTTGTCCTTAAGCCATTTTGCCACAAGTTTGGAAGTATGCTTGGGGTCATTGTCCATTTGGAAGACCCATTTGCGACCAAGTTTTAACTTCCTGACTGATGTCTTGAGATGTTGCTTCAATATATCCACTTACTTGTCCTTCCTCATGATGCCATCTATTTTCTGAAGTGCACCAGTCCCTCCTGCAGCAAAGCAGCCCACAGCATGATGCTGCCACCCCATGCTTCACGGTTGGGATGGTGTTGTTCGGCTTGCAAGCCACCCCCTTTTTCCTCCAAACATAACGATGGTCATTATGACCAAACAGTTCTATTTTTGTTTCATCAGACCTTTCTCCAAAAAGTATGATCTTTGTCCCCATGTGCAGTTGCAAACCGTAGTCTGGCTTTTTTATGGCGGTTTTGGAGCAGTGGCTTCTTCCTTGCTGAGCGGCCTTTCAGGTTATGTCGATATAGGACTCGTTTTACTGTGGATATAGAAACTTTTGTACCTGTTTCCTCCAGCATCTTCACAAGGAGAAGGTAGGCCTTGAAATACATCCACAGGTACACCTCCAATTGACTCAAATGATGTCAATTAGCCTACCAGAAGCTTCTAAAGCCATGACATCATTTTCTGGAATTTTCCAAGCTGTTTAAAGGCACAGTCAACTTAGTGTATGTAAACTTCTGACCCACTGGAATTGTGATACAGTGAATTATAAGTGAATCTGTCTGTAAACAATTGTTGGAAAAATTACTTGTGTCATGCACAAAGTAGATGTCCTAACCGACTTGCCAAAACAATAGTTTGTTAACAAGAAATTTGTGGAGTGGTTGAAAAACGAGTTTTAATGACTCCAACCTAAGAGTATGTAAACTTCCGACTTCAGCTGTACCTACCTACCTACCTACCTACCTACCTACCTACCTACCTACCTACCTACCTACCTACCTACCTACCAATATATTACCTAGCAATCTCCTACCTACCTACCAATATACTACCTACCTACCTACCTACCTACCAATATATTACCTAGCAATCTCCTACCTACCTACCAATATACTACCTACCTACCTACCTACCTACCAATATAATACGTACCTACCTACCTAACAATATACTACCTACCTACCTACCAATATACTACGTACCTACCTACCTACTACCTACCAACCAATCTACTACCTACCTACCTACCTACCTACCTACCTACCAATCTAATAACTACCTACCTACCTACCAATATACTACCTAGCAATCTCCTACCTAC